>NC_052326.1:24798581-24828581 GCF_016432855.1 Salvelinus namaycush
CATGTCATTTTAGTTTTACACTTTGATCAGGCTCAGCTTTAGTATTAGTGTTAAGGCTATGGTGTGTGTGTGTTCAGCAGGGATCATTCAGTCTTTTCCACTTTTACTGTCATCTCCATCTCAGACCCAGCCCATAATCTAGTTATTCCCAGAAGGTTCTGAGATGGCAGAGTGGCAGACAGGTGTTCCTCTATGACATCATCAGTGGCTCCACGCCGCCGTTGCAGGCGGATGTCATCTGTATTATTTATAGACCCTCACAACACATGAGCTCACACACTGGGACTGCTCTGCTGGCCACACGCTAGGGCTGGCCACACACACGGTTATGGATTATTATTTTTTTACGAACAGCTGACTGAAGAAGGCTGGGCATTCGTGCAGCTGAGTCCGTTTCTGTGGTTAAATGGACTCTTAACAAGGTGATGAAACTTAGTTGCTCCTTGCTGAAACAAGAAAGTAGCAAATGATTGCCTAGGCAACATCCAACATCAATGCAGCACCAGCACACATAGAAATATAATACATTGTAATTTCTATCAGTCTATTTCTATGGCAGCACAAACAGTCAGGAGCGAAGGAGATGATCATTATTATTTTTTGCTATTCTAATGGTATTTACGGTCCGTAGACCGCGGTCATATGGCTGGTCAATTACTGTCATCCAAAATTCTAAGTGTATAAGGTTCAGTTTAGGCATTAAGTCTGAAATCTTAAGGTTCGGCATTAACTCTGAATGGTAAGGGTTAAGGTTTGGGATCGGCTTAAAACCAAAATCTTAAAGACAACTTTCTATCTCTAGATTCAAACTTGCAACCTTTGGAATCAGAGGCCTACTTGAAGGTAACAGCACACAGTGTTGCGCCTAGTGGCCGGTTTTCCACATCATCTCCGGACGTTCTCAGACATGGATGGATGTCGAATACTGACTTGTATCACGGATGACCTGGCTACACACACACACACAGAGATGCACTCACAGTCACACACACTGCGTGCCTGGCTCAGGGTTGGTACAGTACCTGGCTGCATCACTTTGGCAAGGCAGAGAGAGCCAGCCAGAGTCTCAGTCAGTTGAGGATGTATGACTCATGAAGTGAGAGATCCTCCTGTACCAAGGCCAGTGATGGAAGGAGGAGGAGGGGGAGGGGGAGGAGGGGACAGCAGAGTAGAGCAGAGTCTAACAATGGCACTTAGGGCTGTAGAGTGTAACAGCACAGAGCCTATGTACCAGCACAGAACAGCCAGCACATTCTTCACTGTTGAGAGGCGCAGTGGTCTAAGACACTGCAGTACCCGGTTCACATCCGGCCGTGATTGGAAGTCCCATAGGGCGGTGCACAATTGGCCCAGCATCGTCCGGGTTTGGCCATGGTAGGCCGCCATTTTAAATAAGAATTTGATCTTAACTGACTTGCCTATTTAAATAAAAATAAATAAATAAAAATAGTTAACCCTGGCTAAAATAAGCCCAGGCCTAGGCCACAACACATACTCGTACACACACACACACGCACACACACACACACACACACACACACACACACACACACACACACACACACACACACACACACACACACACACAAACACACACATGATCGCCGTCATGTTTCTGACGTCCATTTGGCCTCCTGATTTGGGTCAATTGTGATTTTCTCCTATGCTAAGTTTGATTTGATTTGAAGATTCAGGGCCCGATATGAATTGGGTTAAATGTAGTGCCTTCTCACAACGCTATGACATGGGCTCAGAAAGCACATCACAGATAAAGCCAAACATATACAGTCACCTCCAAAGCTATTGGATAAAGATTTGCAAAAAATACTGTATTCAAATAAATAATAAGAATACTGAGCGATATTATATGCTCAAATAATTGTGAAAATTATATTGTTTACAATTTTTACAATTACAATTTCTCAGAGAAAGATATTTTGTTTAACAAGTAATGAAAACAAATCTCAAAAATATAGGTGTCCAAATTATTGGCATCCTTCAAGAGTCTTATGAATAAAATAAAATAAAATAAAATATTTTCCTGTTTTATTGGGGAATAAAAATGTGTTAACACGCATGTAAATCCATTTGTCATCTATCACCATGGGGAAAAGCAAATAGCTAACAAAAGAAAAGAGACAACTGGTTGTTGACCTTCATAAATCAGTAAACTTGGTAAACTTGCTTGGTAGAGGACGCAAGTGTATCTTGTCCCCGCACACATTGAGGAAGATGGTTCTGGAGCAGTGGTGACCCATCATTCAGGGTAAGTGAGGCAGAGCCCCACCTGTTTTGAGCCACACTTTTATAGCTATTTTTTTTGTATGTTATTTTGGCATTAATATGTGTCTCATATTAGTTTGCAAACAATGTAAAAAATAATAATAATTCAGTTAATAAAGCCGCATACAAACATGCAGGTGTTTCAGCCTAGCTCAGTGATTTCTGTGGTGGTGGGGCAGCCAGTGAAAAATACAGCGGGGTTGGTAATGTTTTCTAGTTGCGTCGTGATTGGCTCAGTGTTCTGTCACTCATTGGGACACTTCATCACCTCCAAATCTAAGGGTAGAGCTCAAGAATTCAAGCCCCTTGGGTGCTGCCATAGAGTTACATTAGAAGTGCCCATCCAAGAAGGCTCAAGGCCACTGGCCACAGATAAAAGGACATCAAATCACATTATATCTACAGTAACTTTGATTGGACTGATCATGTCAACATTATACTTTCAAAATCTTAGCTAGCAGTCATCATCATGAATCAAGTCAACAATCTACTGGCAAATCCTTTTTAATCCTTGTCATATGAAGAGAAATTATAGATAAAATGTATCAGTGCTCATCGGCCATTGGACATAAACATTACACAACAAGTTGGAAATTGCAAATTCAACAATGAGTGGTTTGGAAGGAATCAGTGGCTAACTGCAAGCATTGCTAAGCAATCACTAGCCTACTATTCAGTGGAGTGGCTGTGTGGTCCCACGTCTGGTTTTAAGGGTCTCTTTTCCAAGCTTAAAATGATAAATGTTCAACATTGGCCATGCTGTCAATCCAGCAGGATTTCTGCTGTGCTCAAAACAACTGTTAACTCAGAACTGAGAAGTCTGACTTCAGTGAGTTCAAGACAACTGGGAACTCGGGATAAAACATGCTCCGACTGGGAAAATACATTTTGAATGGTCATCCAACTCGGAATTGTAAGTCGGGAACTTGGGCCTCTTTCTAGAGCTATGACCTGAAGATCACTGACATCATCATGATTCAACCTTGTTTTTTCCCCGAGTTACCAGTTGTCTTGAAAGCACTATAAATCCAAAGAATGGCAGACTTTGATGACAAAGTTTGATGACAACATTTGCCCAACAAGGACCGCCGCGCCACCTTCCTGTTCAAGTGAGCACAGCAAAACAAGATGAGTCCAAAAATGTATTCTATGCTGCTGCATAAATGATGTAATATGCCAGGGAGATATGTATAATGTAACTAAGAAAGGAATACTACGTTTATGTTGTGTAATTTGAATAATTTGGTCTATTTTCCCCTTTTCATTTAATCTACTGTTCTGACTTGGTGGTGCACATGTAGCCTATAACGTGTTTTAGAGAAATGTAATCTTTGAATATTGTAAGAGCTTTCATTGTCTGCTTTTATGCCCCCTTTATTTATCCTATGGTTATGACTTGGTGTACAGGGAGAACACTGTAAGAACTGCCCACGTTCTGAATTCTATTGCTGTACATTTTAAAACTGCTGAACAAATAGTTATATTGACTACGTCCGTCCTAGCTCGCTCATTCATTTCTTAATCAAAATGATGGATTGCCTCTTATCCGCTTGTTGTCCCCATATGCCATAATTTGTACATCTCAATTGTCATTAAAAACCTTGTTGAAGCAAGTCAGCCATATCAACTTGTTTTTTTTAAAGGCAGTAAATGAGGCTGAATGAACTGTTTCGCTGCCAGACAAGGCTCTACTGATAGCCAGGTGTAGCAGTGGTAAGGTGTTGGGTCTGCTTGTTGGGACTCTGCTATTGGGACAGCTTTATGTAGGCCCTAACAGTTTGTGGGCACCGTTTGTGACTGTTATAGTGTAATTAATGTATTGTTTAGTGTTGTGTTGTGTAGTCGCTTTGCTGGCATGCATCCGCCAATTTTTTTTGTTTGTTTGCCCCGCTGAAATCAATACTGTTCTTGTCACGCCCTGACTATAGAGAGCTGTTTATTCTCTATGTTGGTTAGGTCGGGGTGTGACTAGGGTGGGTTATCTAGGTGATTAATTATCTATGTTGGCCTGGTATGGTTCCCAATCAGAGGCAGCTGTTTATCGTTGTCTCTATTGGGGATCATATTTAGGCAGCCATTTCCCCATTGTGCTTTGTGGGATCTTGTCTAGGTATAGTTGCCTGCGAGCACTACATTTAGCTTCACATTTCGTTTTACGCTTTATTGTTTTTTCTTTGAGTTTCTCTTCCAAATAAAGAGGATGGAAACATACCACGCTGCATCTTGGTCCATTCATTATAACGAACATGACAGAAGATCCCACCACAAACAGACCAAGCAACGTGGCCAGGAGGAGCAGACATCCTGGACATGGGAGGAGATCTTGGACAGTAAGGGATCCTGGACGTGGGAGGAGATCCTGGCCGGAAAGGATCGCCTTCCTTGGGAGCAGACGGAGGCAGCGAGGGAGGAACAACGACGACACCGGGGTTCGCAGCCACGACGGAAGCCCGAGAGGCTGTGTGTGTGTGTGTGCGTGCGTGACTATCACTGGGCACTGGATGATTTATTTATAAAATGTGATTTTTCATTCTGAAGCTTTCCGGCCTTGTAACCCAAGCTCACATGCTCACGTGCTCTCTCTCTCTCTTTCTCTCTCTCTCTCTCTCCCTCTTTCTCTCTCTCTTTCTCTCTCTCTATCTCACTCTCTCTTTTTCTCTCTCTCTCTCTCTCTCTCTCTCTCTCTCTCTCTCTCTCTCTCACTTTCTATCTATTTATCTCTCTCTCTCTCTGTGTCTCTCTCTCTCTGTCTCTCTCTTTCTCTCTCACTCTCTTTCTCTCTCTCACTCTCTCTCTTTCTCTCTCTCTTTAGAAAAATATAGACATTTCAAGTGTAATATTATCAGCTATGTACAGTGTTTTAGCAATGTGCAAATAGTAGTAGGAATAGTGAGGGAAGATAAATAAACAGATACATATTGGTGGTATTTACAATGTTATTTGTGCTCCACTGGTTTCTCTTTTGTCATGGCAACGGGCCACACATCTTGTTGCTGTGATCCTCTCTCTCTCTTTCTCTCTCTCGATGCCATGGTCCAACCATTAAACCAGAAAAGGACAGCTTCTTTGGGTTAAGGGTAGCAACAGTCTAGTTGTAGAGAAGGTGATGACGTCACCGCTGTACTAAGATAGTTCTGTGTGTATGTGTACATATGTGGTGTGTGCTATGTATTTTAGCAATCTCTTTAAACAGTCGGTAAACAGAATGTCATAGTTATGATTCATGTTCCATGCTGCTCACACCGTCAGACACACTCGCACACGTGTGCGTGCGCAAACACACACATACAGGACTAAGATCGAATCCTACTACACCGGCTCTGACGCTCGTCGGATGTGGCTTGCAAACTATTACAGACTACAAAGGGAAACCCAGACTCGAGCTGCCCAGACGAACTAAATGCCTTTTATGCTCACTTTGAGGCAAGCAGAGGACACACCGTACAACTGGCGACCGTGTCAGCGTGCATGTGCCGGACCGCCACAGGAGTCGCTAGAGCACGATGGGACAAGGACATCCCGGCCGGCCAAACCCACCCCTAACCCGGACGACGCTGGGACAATTGTGCGTCGCCTCATGGGTCTCCCGGTCGAGGCCGGCTGCGACACAGCTTGGGACAACAACCTCTCCCTCAACGTGAACAAGACAAAGGAGTTGATCGTGGACTACAGGAAAAGGAAGGCCGAACACGCCCCCATTCACATCGACGGGGATGTAGTGGAGTTGGTCAAGAGTTTCAAGTTCCTTGGTGTCCACATCACCAACAAACTATCATGGTCCAAACACACCAAGACACTCGTGAAGACGGTACTACAATGCCTTTTCCCCTCAGGAGACTGAAAAGATTTGGCATGAGTCCCTAGATTCTCAAAAAGTTCTACAGCTGCACCATCGAGAGCATCCTGACCGGTTGCATCACTGCCTGGTATGGCAACGGCTCGGCATCTGACCGTAAGGTGCCTAAAGAGGGTAGTGCGTACGGCCCAGTACATCACTGGGGCCAAGCTTCCTGCCATCCAGGACCTATATGCAAGACGGTGTTAGAGGAAGGTCCCAAAAATTGTCAAAGACACCAGTCACCCAAGTCATAGACTGTTCTCCTTAACAGCTTCTACCCCAAAGTCGTAAGACTGCTGAACAATTAATCAAATGGCCACCCGGATTATTTACGTTGAACCCCCTCCTTTTGTTTTTACACTGCTGCTACTCGCTGTTTATTATCTATGCATAGTCACTTTATCCCTACCTACATGTACCTCGACTAACTTGTACCCCCACACATTGACTCAGTACCGGTACCCCTGTATATAGCCTCGTTATTGTTATTTTATTGTGTTACTTTTTATTAAATGTTTTACTTGAGTTTATTTAGTAAAAATTATCTTAACTCTATTTCTTAAACTGCATTGTTGGTTAAGGGCTTGTAAGTTAGCATTTAGTAGGGTTTGTATGTGACAAATACAATATGATTTGAAATTTGATTTGACACTGTCAGTAGCAACTTGCATGCCCCGCCCACCTTAAGATCTGTCTGTCTCAGCCATCTTTGTCCTGCTCACTGGATTAATGACATTCATTTTACTCCTGTGACTCTTTCATGCTCCTGCTTTTGCCTGTAGGTTTTTCCCGATAACGCTACGACCAAGAACATGTTGATAATGATATTTAAAGCACACCCCAGTAATTGCTGAAATGGAGTAAATGGAGTACATTGTCTTTCCGTTCATTCTATAAGAACGGTAAAGCGTCGTCTGGGATTTAACGCACCGTCTCGACACTTACATCACAAGAAAGACAACTTTATTTTGATGGGTGTTCATTTTTTGTGGAATTTTAAAAAGTCTACATTTTATACAGTGTTTACAAATTAGATGCGCTGAAATGAATGCAACTTCTGAAAATGAACACTGGGATTATAGTGATATTAGTGACTTGAACCCGATCGAACATCTCTGGAGAGACCTGAAAATAGCTGTGCAGCAACGCTCCCCATCCAACCTGACAGAGGTAGAGAGGATCTGCAGAGAAGAATGGGAGAAACTCCCCAAATACAGGTGTGCCAAGCTTGTAGTGTCACACCCAAGAAGACTCAGTTTTTTTGTTTTTATTTTGTAATACATTTGCAAAAATATTTTTTTTAAACTGTTTTTGCTTTGTCATTATGGGGTATTGTGTGTAGATTGATGAGGGGGGAAAACAATTGAATCCATTTTAGGATAAGGCTGTAACGTAACAAAATGTGGAAAAAGTCAAGGAGTCTGAATACTTTCTGAAGGCACTGTAAAATCACGTCTTACCTTTTTGTAGTTAATGAATCCAAAGTGAAATGTGATAACTATACTATCCCTAACTGGCATTGAACAAGTGAATCCATTCTTCTCTAATGAAACATCTCTCTCCCTATCTACTGCATCGTGCTTGTAATTTCAGTATGCTACAGCTATGCTCTGGAGGGGAGGGGCCGTAGCCTACACATGCACACACACTGGCATAGATTTTCAGCTGTCAGGCAGACACTGGGGATTGTGGGATTGTAAAAAAATGCCTGGAATGTAAAATAATGTTATTAACCGATTTCCATGCTTTTAAAATAACATTTCTGTTCTGGAGCAGTATAGATCATTTTTATTCCCTGTTCTGATTCTGTTCCTTGAAAAAGGTTTTCGGTTCTGTTCCTGGTTTCAACCCCTGGTATGTGTCAGTGGAGGCTGTTGAGGGGAGGACGGCTCATAATAATGGCTGGAAGGGCACGAATGGAATGGCATTGCACCTATTCCAGCCATTCCCATGAGCCCGTTCTCCCCAATTAAGGTGCCTCCAACCTGTATAGATAGAAGTAATCTAAAGCCAAACGTGTTTATTTTTAATCTGAGGGTATCCAGCTATTGACACACTTGTTGAATTATGCAAGAGAAAATGACAACAACAGTAATTAATGAGGCAGTCTAGACAGCGCAGATGAGTGCAGGTAGGGTAAACAGAGCAAGTGTTTGGTGGTTGCAGCCGTTACGTTAATTTATTAATATATGCAAATACACATGGTGTATTTATGCAAATGAGGCACATGTAATTGTCTTTATTTTAACACAAGATATGTATTAAATAATACAAGATATGTATTAAATACCTGACACAATAATGAAGTGATGGATGAGAAGAGAGGAAGGAGTGGTGAAAGACGGGCTGTCTGATGCCTCACTCGCAGGTGCCACGCGAGGTTCCTGTCATGTCTCTTTCACTGCAGCCACACGCGCACGCATGCATCCACGCATGCACACACACACACACAGACACACACACAGGGTGTAGAGTTTCACCATGCCACTGCAACGCTGCACTCGATGCCCTGTGAAGGGCAAAAGTAGCGCCCCTGACCTCCTATACACACATCCATCTCTCCCCTTCGTAATTCCTTCCCCTCCTCCCCTCTTTTTCTCCCTCCTCCTCTCTCCCTATTCCCAGTGCCAGTGAGAGCTCGTGTGAAGCCATTACTATACCCTACAGTCCTGTCCCAAGACCTGTACTACACTATGGGCACCACAGTCATCTTATAATGCAGGAGTTGACCTTTCCACATGTACATCTTATGCAGGACTGTGCCCCCCAAAGTCGGACTGTTTGTGTGTGTTCATGTGTGCTGAGTTGCTCTGCTGCTGACGACAGTAGGGGAGATGGAGCCGACTCGTGTTTGCAGGCAAAGAGGGAGCGAGGGAGTGGAGAAAAGGAGGGAGAGGGCAAGGGGAGGAGAGAGATAGGGGATGGATGGAGGAGGTTATGGAGATTGAGAGATTGTAGAGTGATTATTGTTCCTGACACCTGGATGACAGAGCTTTCTTTCTCACTAAGCTAGATCCTCAACTAAGGGTGTGTGTCTGTGTGTGTGTGTGCTTGTGTGTCTGTGTGTGTGTGCGTGTGTGTCTATTAGCTCAAACCATATTATGTTGTGTTTTAAAATGGCTACTCAGAGAGGGCATGTTCAGCTGAGATAAACTCCAGCTATGCTTAGAGAAACAGCAGAGAGAGAGAGCGAGACAGAGAGGGCGGAGGGAGAGCAGGGGAGAGAGTGGGAAGGCCAAGGAGGGTTAGTTAGTAGGAGAGGTAGGGAGATGGAAAGAGTAAGAGAGGAAGACAGTGCAGAAAAGGGAGAGGCTGATGGAGAGTTGAGAGATTTTTCCTCCTGTTAATTCTCTGCTGCTAAGAGCGCTGCTTCAATTTTCTAGCCTTTTTTTGTCAGTGCCAGTGTGCGTTTGTGTGTGACACGAGCCAAAACACAGCGCTCTGTGTGTATAAGTGTGACCAAACCGAAAGCACAGTGTGTGTCTGTCTGTCTGTCTGTCTATCTTTCTGTCTGTGTCTGTCTCTCACCAACTGCATCGATGAAAGCTAGAGTGGAACCCCTGCTAAAAAGGTTTCTGTTCCAATATTGTTAAATGGATCCTTCCTCTCTTCCTTCCCTCTGTCCTTCCATGTTAAGAATGAGTACCGTCTGTTGGCACTAGGTGTCTCTGTCTCCTTACTAATGTGACCAGCAGGCAGCAGGCTGCAATCACTCTGTTCCAGTGGAGAGGAGATGACCACTGCTGAACTGACCTGAACCTCTCAATTTACCTGGACAACTGTTCCACAGTCACTAGACGGCCATGTTGGATCTCGATATCATCAGAATGAATGAACTGGCGTGGAGTGCATTGAGTGCAAGGAATGGTTCTTCTTTGGCTGTGCACAGTTTCACATATAAGTTGTACCTTATATCAGAGTTAGTTTGGTTCCTTGGCAGTCATAGCAGTTATTCTGAGATTTTGAGGTGTGCTTTTTCACAGTCCATCACAGGCCTCTCGCTGTCTCACTCACTCTTTCACAGTCACTCTCTTTTCTTCTCTAAATCTCACGTTATCTTTCCTGCTGTTGCTCTCTCTCTCTAACCATGTTCGTCTTGCTGTGTGTTGAGTTCCTCTCTTTTGTTTCCTTGACAACCAGGTCCAAGCAGGGCCCAGACAGACAGACAGGCCGAACGTCTGCAGTAGGCTTGAGGCAGCAGGAATACAACAGGCTGCGTGTTCAGCTTGATGTTTGACTTCTCATCTCTCACTATCTCACACACATCGACGGGGCTTTAGTGGAGCGGGTCAAAAGCTTCCACATCACTAAGGACTTATGATGGTCCACACACACTAACACAGTCGTGAAAAGGGCACGACAGAGCCTCTTCCTCCTCAGAAGAATGAAAATATTTGGCATGGGCCCTCAGATCCTCAAAGAGTTATACAGCTGCTCCATTGTGAGCATCTTGATTGGCTGCATCACCTCTTGGTATGGCAACTGCTTGGCATCCGACCGTAAGGCGCTACAGAGGGTAGTGCGTACGGCCCAGTCACTTTACCCCTACCTATATGTACATATCTACCTCAATTACCTCATACCCCTGCTCATCCACTCGGTACTGCTACCCCGTTATCCTTACTCATTGTGTATTTATTCCTCATGTTATTATTTTTCAATATTTTTCTCTCCTTCTCATCCTCCTCTTCTCTCCTCTACATCCCTCCATTTTCTCCTCTTCTCCCCCTCTGTCTAGGGCTGTCTTTTGAGCTGTGTGTGAACACAGACACGTGTGTGTGCCTGTCGAAGCAGTGGGTGTGTTTGTCTGTTTGTCTGTCAAAGCAGCCAGGCAGCTGTGGAATTAGTGTGTGAACGCAGAAGCCAAACATAGAACGGGGCGCCAATCATCTCTCTCTCTCGCTCTTTGTCTCTCCCTGCCTCTCTCTCTCGATCCCTGTAAGACTTATGGACCATATGTAGTCAAACACTTACACACTGATTTAATATGTTCTTGCTCTAAAAGATATGCAAGCATTTGTCTTTTCATTTTCTGTCGTGGTATCTACAGTACAGTCAATGACAGGTGTGCAGAGCAGGGTGTGCGTCGGATCAGTTATATAAGCAGACCGATTGTCAACATCACCCCACATCAGCTCCACTAATCTGCCCCCTCCAGACTCAGCACCACCTTTTTTATGTGTTTTGAGGTCCTGAGCCCACCTCCATTTATAGATATATGAGAGAGAGAGAGAGAGAGAATGTATGTCAGAGAGAGAAAGAATGTGTGTTAGAGAGAGAGAAAATCATATTTTGTGCTGATAAACCCCTTGGCGAGGAGTTGGGTTGGTAGTCTGTCAGTGGTGAATACAAAAGGCTGATCTTGCAGTAGGTTTGGAAACTAAAATGGGTCACCAGTGACTCAGACAGTCTAATAGATTGAGGTAATTATCTGATTAATTACTAAACGAGTGGCATTGTTTCTTTAAGCGAGGTGATGCCAGTGAACATGCACACTTCTGTTCTAACCATCCATTCAACAGTAAAGCCAAGTTCTCACCCATGCAGGGTCGGACTGGCCACCTGGCATTTCGGGCAAACGCCAGATGGGCAGGTCAATTTTTAGCCCAGAGAACGAGAGAGTGTGTTTGTGAACGGGTGGACACACAGCCCCTCAGCAGTCCTCTAAGTCCAACCCTGTCCAGTCAGCTGACCACTCACTACACACCTCTCCTCATATCTCCCTCCCTCCCTCTCTCTCTCTCTCTCTCTCTCTCTCTCTCTCGCTATTCCTATGCTGTATCACAACAACCCATATTTAGTGCAGCCCTGCCTCAACCATGCACCCCCCATCTCTCCCTCTCTCCTCCCTCATTCTGTCTCCCCTTCTAGCTCTCCCTCTACTCCTGCCCCTCCCTCCCTCTCTCTGCTGTAGCCCATGCTGTAGGCTGTAGTTGTAGCAGCATAGTACAGTAGTGTAGCTCTGTCGTTTGTCCCAGCAGAGTAGACAAACCAGTAGAGGAACCTCTTTTATTCCAGCCAGGCTCACTGTCACACAGCAGGGATTTAGGGGCACATGAGACGCAAGCTCTCTCTGTCTCTGGGATTGGTTGGTCTGGTTTGGGATCTGATATGATATTCCGTCATGAATCCGACAGTGAAGATCCATCTTCAGAATGGGATCCACTTTAACACCTACATGTACCAGGTAGGGATCTAATCACATGGATCAGTTGTGGGACCACTAGAAACCATACATAACTGTGTGTATGGCATTGATTATGGTGTGTGTATGTATGTGCATCGCGCGTGGCTCAGTTGGTAGAGCACGACGCTTGCAACTCCAGGGTTGTAGGTTTGATTCCCACGGGGGACCAGTATGAAAATGTATGCACTCACTACTGTAAGTCGCTCTGGATAAGAGTGTCTGCTAAATGCCTCAAATGTCAAATGTTTAAAAAAGTATGCCTCTGAGTCTGGTAAAGTCCACCCCCCTTCCCCTATTCACCTCACTGCCCAGCCTGTCCCCTCTCACTCATGTTGTTTTCAGGTCAATGGAAAATGTTTTCAGATCAACTGTGTGAAGTGAATTCAGAATATGAGGTATACAATATTTACTGAAAAGTGTTTGACTTTTGAGGCACTAAGACAGGAGGCGTAGCAGACAGCTTCTCTCCCAGGGAAACATGTTGATTTGCCACTGTGGCTGCCTGCCATTCAAAGAGAAATGGAGAAAGATAGAAAAGTTTGGGAACTTTAGGGGAGTTGGCACTTTTTTGTATGCACAGAGAGAGAGAGAGCGTAAAACAGAAAGAAAGAGGGGTGAGAGAGATAGAGGGGGAGAGGAGAGAGAGAGAGAGAGATAAGTGCGAGAAGGGGGAGGGAGAGAGAGACAGAGAGAGAAGAGCGAGAGGGGGGAGAGAAGGAGAGAGAGAGAGAGAAGAACAAGAGGGGGGAGAGAGTGATAGAGAAGAGCAAGAGGGAGAGAAGGAGAGAGAGAGAGATTGAAAATTGAAATTGATAAGAGTGAGAGGGGGGAGAGAAGGAGAGAGAGAGGGGAAGGCTGTGTTGTTGCCAGCTCTTTTCACTGCAGTCAGAATGCTGTCACACAGACTGCCCCTGCATCTGTTTGAAATTCTTAAATTATAGAAGCAGGCTTTTATGCAGTGTCTTGCTCAGCACTTATATATTATGACAATGTGACTTTTAAGCATATCATCTTTGGCACATAATTGTTATGCATCCGTAAGGCCTCCCTTACCATGTGATGTGTGTTTAAATCATCTCTCTATTCACACCTGTCAGTGTATCAGATAAAGGAGCATGTATTGTTCTTAACACCTAGCTGAAACAGCCTGGTCTTCCCCCAGACACACACTCATTCTAACACCTCACTTTGATAATCCCTCTTCAAGTGTGTACTTCAATTCCCATTTACCCAGCTGTCTGAACCAGGCATATTTATCTGTCTCTCTCTAGCTTCTGTCCATACAGTGTCTCTCTCTCTGCCTGTCAATAGGATTGCCTGGTATTTTCAGACTCCGTTGTTTTCTCAGTCTCACAGGAGTGATGGTGGCTTTTCTGTGGTGCTGTTGTTACAGTGCAGAATGCTTCAGTTAATGCCTATCGTGTCACTCTCAAGTGTGCTGCTGTTATTGGCCTTTTAGTCTAATTTGTTTGAGTCATGATGCTCATGCTGAATGTTCATTCATCATTTCACCGAGCCTGACTGTCTTGGCCGTGAAGCATTATCACAAGCTGTGTGTTCACTGAGGACTGTTGTTATTCAGTCTTTCATACAGTGAAGAAACACTTGAAGCAGAGTTCTGCATTCACTTTATACAGACATTCCTACTGTCAGTTCTTCTCACATGGTTCTTCTCTCCGTTTTAATTCTACTCCCAGAGCTGTGGAGTCAGTAGTTGTGGTCTGTGATATGAGTAGTACTATGTCAGTAATCATTGTGCCTGAGGAGCTGAGGAGTGCTGCAGTTAGCTTCCCCTGTGAGGGGGGCCCAAGGTGCTGGCACACTGGGAGAGAGCCACCATGCTGTGTGTGTGTGTGTGTGTGTGTGTGTGTGTGTGTGTGTGTGTGTGTGTGTGTGTGTGTGTGTGTGTGTGTGTGTGTGTGTGTGTGTGTGTGTGTGTGTGTGTGTGTGTGTGTGTGTGTGTGTGTTTTCCATGACAGAGGACTTATATGGCATGTTACAAAATATCTGGGGGAGTGTTGGTTGGGGCCACTAAGTCATCCTTGTGCTTTTTTTCCACAGCCCCAGAAAAATGACAATCCATATTTCATAAAAAATTGGAGGCCTATGTTTTCACTGTTTGGTCTATAATATGTTCTCAAAGAGTCTTGTAGACAAGGAGTCATACCACGCCTGTCATTCAGAAGTACTTAACATATTGCATACCGGGATGCTTGATTAAAGGCAATCTGTTTCTTATACATGATGTGTCTGATTCATCATTATCAACCTCACCCTCTTCCTCTCCCTCTCACTCCCTCTTCTTCTCGCTCCCTCTCTCTCTCCCCTCTCTCCCCCCTCTCCCTCTCGCTCCCTCTTCCTCTCCCATCTCGCTCTCTTTCTCTCTTTTTCTCTCTCTGCAGTGGTAGACTTTTTCAGCCCTGATATCTGACTCTCCTTAAGGAAGCAGTCGTTCAGTGCTCCCCATCTTTTTCTCTCCTCCTGTCATCCTTCCTCCATCCCTTTATTCTCTGCTCATTTCACCATAAGGGCTCTATTTTAACAAACCTAATGTAATGGTATCTAACCGCTGGTGGTAGTGCTATAGGTCCAGGGGTGTGTCAGAAATATTATGAGCTCAATAGCTGGTGGTAGTGTGAAGGCCTGGGTTTTGATGAATTAACAAGTTGTAGGTGTGATGAGGGCTTGGCCACTCACTGGCCAATCAATGCGTCCCATGGCTTAATACCGCATGCGTTTGTCTCAAGCTCTGTAGTTAATTTACGGTCTTTGCGTTGTCATCAATTCCAATTCGGCTGCGGGAATGGAATATTCTCATCCTAGTCCATTGTGGATTGATACTATAGTTTATTAAATGGCATAGGCTACAGTAACGAGTGACTGCAACAGTACAACAACAAAAAGAAATCCAGTGTTTGTTCAATATGTTTGGAGTGTTGACAGTCAACATTGTGGTAATTGGCTTCAACGATTATAGGCCTTTATGCATCGCACTTCTCAACAACAAAAAATACTAGGTGCCCTCCTGTAAATTGTATGTGTGAGGCACTTTGTCAATAAGCAAGATATAGCCCAGGCCTACTGTTGATATGTCGTTATAGAAATTAACATTTTGAATAGCCTACAGTATGTTTGGAGGAGCGCGTCTTTGGTAACCAGACAAGTTGGCTCTTTGGAGACGGGGATGGATATACAGTGCCTTCGGGAAAGTATTCAGACCTCTTGACTTTTTCCACATTTTGTTACCTTACAGCCTTATTCTAAAATATATATTTTTTAAATTCCCCTCATCAATCTACACACAATACCCCATAATGACATAGAAAAAACTGTCTTTTAGACATTTTTGCAAATTTATTACAAATAAAAAACTGAAATATCAGTACTTTGTTGAAGCAACTTTGGCAGCGATTACAGCATTGAGTCTTCTTGGGTGTCAAGGCTGTGGGTAACTGGTGAAAAGGAGTCAGGCGCAGGAGAGCTGAAATGCGTGGACAAGGTATTTAATAAAGTAAACACCAGAACCAACACAATACATTGGTGCAGGAAAAATACCGGAACCACGAATAAACGGGCGTAATAACAAAACCCGGCAACAATAATACCAGCCGTCAGAATCATAGCCTGACAATAACACAAACATGGGGAAACCAGAGGGTTAAATAATGAACATGTAATGAGGGAATTGAAACCAGGTGTGTAGAAAACAAAGACAAAACAAATGGAACATGAAAAGTGGATCGGTGATAGCTAGAAGGCCGGTGATGTCGACCGCCGAACGCCGCCCGAACAAGGAGAGGGACCGACTTCGGCAGAAGTCATCAATGCGCTATGTAGATATCAATAATAAGTGATATCCATATCGCCTTAGACTACACCACTGCTGTCATCCTTACCTCCAAGCGTTTATATATATATATATATATATATATACAGTGGGGAGAACAATTATTTGATACACTGACGATTTTGCAGGTTTTCCTACTTACAAAGCATGTAGAGTTCTATAATTTTTATCATAGGTACACTTCAACTGTGAGAGATGGAATCTTAAACAAAAATCCAGAAAATCACATTGTATGATTTTTAAGTAATTAATTTGCATTTTATTGCATGACATAAGTATTTGATCACCTACCAACCAGTAAGAATTCCGGCTCTCACAGACCTGTTAGTTTTTCTTTAAGAAGCCCTCTTGTTCTCCACTCATTACCTGTATTAACTGCACCTGTTTGAACTCGTTGCCTATATAAAAGACACCTGTCCACACACTCAGTCAAACAGACTCCAACCTCTCCACAATGGCCAAGACCAGAGAGCTGTGTAAGGACATCAGGGATAAAATTGTAGACCTGCACAAGGCTGGGATGGGCTACAGGACAATAGGCAAGTAGCTTGGTGAGAAGGCAACAACTGTTGGCGCAATTATTAGAAAATGGAAGAAGTTCAAGATGACGGTCAATCACCCTCGGTCTGGGGCTCCATGCAAGATCTCACCTCGTGGGGCATCAATGATTATGAGGAAGGTGAGGGATCAGCCCAGAACTACACGGCAGGACCTGGTCAATGACCTGAAGCGAGCTGGGACCACAGTCTCAAAGAAAACCATTAGTAACACACTACGCCGTCATGGATTAAAATCCTGCAGCGCACGCAAGGTCCCCCTGCTCAAGCCAGCGCATGTCCAGGCCCGTCTGAAGTTTGCCAATGACCATCTGGATGATCCAGAGGAGGAATGGGAGAAGGTCATGTGGTCTGATGAGACAAAAATAGAGCTTTTTGGTCTAAACTCCACTCGCCGTGTTTGGAGGAAGAAGAAGAATGAGTACAACCCCAAGAACACCATCCCAACCGTGAAGCATGGAGGTGGAAACATCATTCTTTGGAGATGCTTTTCTGCAAAGGGGACAGGACGACTCCACCGTATTGAGGGGAGGATGGATGGGGCCATGTATCGCGAGATCTTGACCAACAACCTCCTTCACTCAGTAAGAGCATTGAAGATGGGTTGTGGCTGGGTCTTCCAGCATGACATCGACCCGAAACACACAGCCAGGGCAACTAAGGAGTGGCTCCGTAAGAAGCATCTCAAGGTCCTGGAGTGGCCTAGCCAGTCTCCAGACCTGAACCCACCGGGGGCAAACTACCTGCCCTCCAGGACACCTACACCACCTGATGTCACAGGAAGGCCATAAAGATCATCAAGGACAACAACCACCCGAGCCACTGCCTGTTCACCCCGCTATCATCCAGAAGGCGAGGTCTGTACAGGTGCGTCAAAGCAGGGACCGAGAGACTGAAAAACAGCTTCTATCTCAAGGCCATCAGACTGTTAAACAGCCACCACTAACATTTAGTGGCCGCTGCCAACATATTGACTCAACTCCAGCCACTTTAATAATGGGAATTGATGGAAATTTATGTAAAAATGTATCACTAGCCACTTTAAACAATGCCACTTAATATAATGTTTACATACCCTACATTACTCATCTCATATGTATATGTATATACTGTACTCTATATCATCTACTGCATCTTGCCATCTTTATGTAATACATGTATCACTAGCCACTTTAAACTCTGCCACTTTATGTTTATATACCCTACATTACTCATCTCATATGTATATACTGTACTCTATACCATCTACTGCATCTTGCCTATGCCGTTCTGTACCATCACTCATTCATATATCTTTATGTACATATTCTTTATCCCTTTACACTTGTGTGTATAAGGTAGTAGTTGTGGAATTGTTAGGTTAGATTAATCGTTGGTTATTACTGCATTGTCGGAACTAGAAGCACAAGCATTTCGCTACACTCGCATTAACATCTGCTAACCATGTGTATGTGACAAATAAAATTTGATTTGATTTTACCTATGATAAAAATTACAGACCTCTACATGCTTTGTAAGTAGGAAAACCTGCAAAATCGGCAGTGTATCAAATACTTGTTCTCCCCACTGTATATATATATAGTACCAGTCAAAAGAGTAGGTGTGTCCAAAATATATAGTACCAGTCAAAAGAGTAGGTGTGTCCAAACTTTGACTGGTACTATATATATATATATATATATATATATATATATATATATATATATATATATATATATATATATAATGTATATAATTTATAAGTCCAAAAATGGATGTAGCAACTACAAAACAATGATTGATAGGCAGCTTAAACGTATTGAATTCAACCATTATATGGTTAAAATACACATTTAGATTTGTGAACAGCCATCCACAACAACCACAATCTATAAGGCGCAAATAGCTAAATGAGAGAGCAGTAGTGTGATTCACATCAATGCGCTATTGTAACGGTTGTTCTCCTCCTCGTCTGAGGAGGAGCATGGATTGGACCAAAACGCAGCTGGTGATGAATACATGTTGATTTATTAAACAAAATAAGGTCAGGAACGTGACAGCTATGTAGATTTTAATAATAAGTGATATCCGTATCGCCTTAAACTACACCACTGCTGTCATCCTTTCCTCCAAGCATTTATTCAAGTTGGATAATCTTTGGATGCTGACAGCAGTCGCACCATTGGAAGGCATAGCTTGGACTGTAGCCTACAAAAGCCTATTCCTGCTCTTTTCCCGTGATCCATCAAACACATTTGGTGTGTCATCATAGTGGTCTCTGACTTGTGGTCAGACTCGCTCAGGTGGAACAAACTTAATCTTGCGCCTTTTTTCAATGCTGATTTGAATGTCATTGAGAAAACAGAGAAGTGCCAAAGATTTGTTTTCCGCAAACATTCTTTCTGAATTTAAAAGTTATCCTCGAAGTAATTATCTAGTTTTTCAAATGTATCTGTAATCTGATTACAATATTTTAGCTGGTAACGTAACGGATTACAGTTACCGTATTTTTGTAATCCCTTACATGTAATGAATCCCTTACATGTAATACGTGCAACGGCCCTTGAAAAAAGAGGACCACGGTGCAGCATAGTGAGCGTACATGTTCCTTTATTAAACAAGACGCCGAACAAAACAATAAACACTACAAACAAACCGTGAAGCTCAAAGGCTATGTGCCCTAAACAAAGTCAACTTCCCACAAACACAGGTGGAAAAAAGAGCTACATAAGTATGGTTCCCAATCAGAGACAAAGATAGACAGCTGTCCCTGATTGAGAACCATACCCGGCCAAAACATAGAAATAGAAAATCATAGAAACACAAAACATAGAAAGACCACCCCAACTCACGCCCTGACCAAACCAAAATAGAGACATAAAAATTATCTCTAAGGTCAGGGCGTGACAATACGTTACTCCCCAACCCTGATCATTATAGTCTATAAATTATCTATAAACTTACTCAGATTTTTTTTTTATTTAACAAAAAATGACTTATTAGAGCCTTTGAATTTATTTTTAGAATTCATTTTTAGAAACAGTAGTTTGGCCAGCCTGTGTCTTCAGGCTCATGTGATGGTGTCTGGAGAGCAGGTCAGCAGCAGAGAATATCCTCTCTACACTTGCAGAGCCACTGGGGATGCTAAACACCCTTTTGGCCGCTCTTGCCAGGCTGGGCAGAGATTACGAGTTGTTTATATATACACTGCTCAAAAAAATAAAGGGAACACTTAAACAACACAATGTAACTCCAAGTCAATCACACTTCTGTGAAATCAAACTGTCCACTTAGGAAGCAACACTGATTGACAATAAATTTCACATGCTGTTGTGCAAATGGAATAGACAAAAGGTGGAAATTATAGGCAATTAGCAAGACACCCCCAAAAAAGGAGTGATTCTGCAGGTGGTGACCACAGACCACTTCTCAGTTCCTATGCTTCCTGGCTGATGTTTTGGTCACTTTTGAATGCTGGCGGTGCTCTCACTCTAGTGGTAGCATGAGACGGAGTCTACAACCCACACAAGTGGCTCAGGTAGTGCAGTTCATCCAGGATGGCACATCAATGCGAGCTGTGGCAAAAAGGTTTGCTGTGTCTGTCAGCGTAGTGTCCAGAGCATGGAGGCGCTACCAGGAGACAGGCCAGTACATCAGGAGACGTGGAGGAGGCCGTAGGAGGGCAACAACCCAGCAGCAGGACCGCTACCTCCGCCTTTGTGCAAGGAGGTGCACTGCCAGAGCCCTGCAAAATGACCTCCAGCAGGCCACAAATGTGCATGTGTCTGCTCAAACGGTCAGAAACAGACTCCATGAGGGTGGTATGAGGGCCCGACGTCCACAGGTGGGGGTTGTGCTTACAGCCCAACACCGTGCAGGACGTTTGGCATTTGCCAGAGAACACCAAGATTGGCAAATTCGCCACTGGCGCCCTGTGCTCTTCACAGATGAAAGCAGCTTCACACTGAGCACATGAGCACATGTGACAGACGTGACAGAATCTGGAGACGCTGTGGAGAACGTTCTGCTGCCTGCAACATCCTCCAGCATGACCGGTTTGGCGATGGGTCAGTCATGGTGTGGGGTGGCATTTCTTTGTGGGGCCGCACAGCCCTCCATGTGCTCGCCAGAGGTAGCCTGACTGCCATTAGGTACCGAGATGAGATCCTCAGACCCCTTGTGAGACCATATGCTGACACATGCACATTTGTGGCCTGCTGGAGGTCATTTTGCAGGGCGCTGGCAGTGCACCTCCTTGCACAAAGGCGGAGGTAGCGGTCCTGCTGCTGGGTTGTTGCCCTCCTACGGCCTCCTCCACGTCTCCTGATGTACTGGCCTGTCTCCTGGTAGCGCCTCCATGCTCTGGACACTACGCTGACAGACACAGCAAACCTTTTTGCCACAGCTCGCATTGATGTGTCATCCTGGATGAACTGCACTACCTGAGCCACTTGTGTGGGTTGTAGACTCCGTCTCATGCTACCACTAGAGTGAGAGCACCGCCAGCATTCAAAAGTGACCAAAACATCAGCCAGGAAGCATAGGAACTGAGAAGTGGTCTGTGGTCACCACCTGCAGAATCACTCCTTTTTTGGGGGTGTCTTGCTAATTGCCTATAATTTCCACCTTTTGTCTATTCCATTTGCACAACAGCATGTGAAATTTATTGTCAATCAGTGTTGCTTCCTAAGTGGACAGTTTGATTTCACAGAAGTGTGATTGACTTGGAGTTACATTGTGTTGTTTAAGTGTTCCCTTTATTTTTTTGAGCAGTGTATATATATATATATACTGTAGGTAGGCCTAAAGGTTTTTAGGCAGCAAAAAAAAGCTCCTTAACTTCTTATGGCTGCAGCCCGAGGCCGCCCACAATATGACAACAGCCACTTCAAGTGCAGGGCGCGAAATTCAAAATATATATTTTTTAAATATTTAACTTTCACACATTAACAAGTCCAATACAGCAAATGAAAGGTACACATCTTGTGAATCCAGCCGACATGTCAGATTTTTAAAATGTTTTACAGCGAAAACAGCACGTATATTTATGTTAGCTCACCACCAAATACAAAAAAGGACAGACATTTTTCACAGCACAGGTAGCATGCACAAAGCCAACCTAACTAACCAAGAACCAACCAAACTAACCAAGAAACAACTTCATCAGATGACAGTCTTATAACATGTTATACAATAAATCTATGTTTTGTTCGAAAAATGTGCATATTTCAGGTATAAATCATAGTTTACATTGCAGCTACAATCAGAAATTGCACCGAAAGCAGCCATAATAATTACAGACACCAACGTCAAATACCTAATTACTCATCAAAAAACATTTCTGAAAAATACATAGTGTACAGCAAATGAAAGACAGGCATCTTGTGATTCCAGCCAATATTTCCGATTTATTAAGTGTTTTACAGCGAAAACACAATATAGCGTTATATTAGCTTACCACAATAGCCAGAAACACATGCCATTTCCCAGTAGCAAAAGGTTAGCGATCGTAACAAACCAGTAAAAGATATATAATTTTTGACTAACCTTGATATTCTTCATCAGATGACAGTCCTATAACATCAGGTTATACATACACTTATGTTTTGTTCGAAAATGTGCATATTTAGAGCTGAAATCAGTGGTTATACATTCTGCTAACGTAGCTACTATTTCCCACAACGTTCGGATATTTTTCTGACACTTTTTCTGACACACATATTCTGACCAAATAGCTATTCATAAACATAACTAAAAAATACATGTTGTATAGGAAATGATAGATCCATTAGTTCTTAATGAAATCGCAGTGTTAGAATTCTAAAAAATAACTTCATTACGACATCCAGCTTCGGTATAGCTAGAGTACCCAAACGTTGGGCGCCGACGACTAGTTCACATGCACGACAGATATATGAAATAGCATCATAAAATGTTTCTTACTTTTGCTGATCTTTCATCAGAATGTTGGACAAGGGGTCCTTTGTCCAGAACAGTCGTTGTTTGGATTTAGAACGTCCATTTTCCCTCTTGAATTAGCAAGCGCACTAGCCAAGTGGCGCTAATCTCTCCATCGTCAACAAAGTCAGAGAACGGAACACGGCAAAACTCCCGAAAAAATTTCAATAATCTGATTAAACTATATTGAAAAAACATACTTTACGATGATATTGTCACATGTATCAAATAAAATCAAAGCCGGAGATAGTAGTCGCCTATAACGGCAGCTAAACAGAAGGCAAATCCAGGTACCACCTCGCGCTCTCCAGAAAACCGGAAATGGGGGACACGTCATACAAAGAGCTTGTATTCCACTTCAGACCAAGATAAACACTAAATTTCTTCTCTCACCGCCTCTTGACATCCAGGGGAAGGTCTATGAAGTGCATGTATACTAATACGTATCATGCCCATTTATAGGCAGGAAGTAGAACAGAGCCTCGATTTCAGACTTTCCACTTCCTGGTCAGGAAGTTTGTGCCAAATGAGTTCTGTTTGACTCACAGATATAATTCAAACGGTTTTAGAAACTAGAGAGTGTTTTCTATCCAATAGTAATAATAATATGCATATTGTACGAGCAAGAATTGAGTACGAGGCCGTTTGAAATGGGCACCTTTTATCTGGCTACTCAATACTGCCCCTGCAGCCCAAACAGGTTAAACATGGGAATATTCCAGGCTTGGGGGTAGGAGCGTTGGACCAGTAACCGAAAGGTTGCTGGATCGAATCCCCGAGCTGACAAGGTAAAAATCTGACATTCTTCCCCTGAGCGAGGCAGTTAACCCACTGTTCCCCGGGCGCCAAAATCAACTATGGCCTATTGTATAGATAATAGAACATAATGAACGAGACGTTTAAGAGATCAGATTTTTTGTTTAGAAATACTTTGCTACAATGACACACTTAGTTATCTACCCACCTCGTTCCTTTATTTTAGCATGTGCAAATATTAAGTACTGTACACCATTAGACTTTTGGGATTTCAGATTCAACAATGATTCTTTAGTTGTGGACACTACATCACCACACTCCCTCTCTTGCTCTTGGTCCTCATCTTTGTAAGTCACCTTGATTTAACACCTGTGTGTTTTATCTGTTTCTTTATGAAAATATTTTGTGAACTCCATGACAGTAGCTGAAGCAAGGGGCTATAGCAGCACACAAGTAGACTACAAATGCATGCTGGGGTGAGCATGCCCTGAGCTCGGGAAGTGAGCGCTGCTGGAGCTCCGGTCCAGCCTCACTCCGCTCACATACTCTGGCGGTGAGGGAGGAGCATCTTTCTCAAGTCGAACAGTAATCTGTGTCGCTCGGTCATGTTGCAATCACTTTTGCATGTGAAAACACAGAATCCTACTCACGTGCCCATTACTTCACTTTTGTTTTGAGCTGACTTCAACATGGGCTTTGAACGGGGCACCTGGCTCAGGCCCGGGAGGCAGCCTGGGCCCAAAACCAATGCTAGCAAAGCACCCCTCAATGAAGGGAAGTGGGAGGAGGGGCGATTTGCATGTGGAACCTGGCATCATTTGTTTACATGATTGTAATCCAACCTTTGTTTACTCCTTGTGACGACACACTGAGGTTCCAAACTCCGTTTTAGACGAGACTGACTTGTTGACCAAATTATCCTATTTACACTGTAGTATATTTTGACAATAGAATAAATGTTTCTGACTCATATCAATGCCACATAGGCCGTTTTCAAAGGGATTAGTTGCTTTTTAGGGTCAGTCGCTCTTTAAATATCCTGACCAGCGAAAACTGAAATTGGCACTTTGGCACACGTTTGAAAGAACACACCTCAGATATTGTGATATAGTGTGTGCCCTTCCACCTCAGATATTGTGATATAGTGTGAGCCCTTCCACCTCAGATATTGTGATATAGTGTGAGCCCTTCCACCTCAGATATTGTGATATAGTGTGAGCCCTTCCACCTCAGATATTGTGATATAGTGTGAGCCCTTCCACCTCAGATATTGTGATATAGTGTGAGCCCTTCCACCTCAGATATTGTGATATAGTGTGAGCCCTTCCACCTCAGATATTGTGATATAGTGTGAGCCCTTCCACCTCAGATATTGTGATATAGTGTGAGCCCTTCCACCTCAGATATTGTGATATAGTGTGAGCCCTTCCACCTCAGATATTGTGATATAGTGTGAGCCCTTCCACCTCAGATATTGTGATATAGTGTGAGCCCTTCCACCTCAGCGCAAGCGAGCTCATATAAGACAGGTAAATTACCAATCCTGGTGCAAGGGTTTGAAAGTAAAAGAGCGCTGGCATTAACAGGTCGAAATTGCAAACAAGCGTGCATTTGACAATTGTGCAGGCTTAACACCAGCCGAAAATAGAGCCCTAAGTATCACTCAGCCATAGATAGAGAGAGAGTGTGTGCTTTTGTGTGTCCTTGTTTGAGAAAAAGTGCTGATTGTGGAGCAGTCTTTAAAAAGAGAACAATGTGTAAGTCCCTCCAGAGGCTGGGCTTTATTGTGATTGACAGTTCCAACACATTGGTCCAGGAAGTGTAGCGTTAATTATCTTTCCACCAATCCCAGGAGGACTGAGACACTAAACACACGCACAGACAAACACAGGGGTTTACAAGTCAATTACACCACGACAAGATTAACCAATTCTCCTATCCTATCTATAATAGTGACAAGAGGCGTTGTAAAGGGGGTTGTGTCACTTGCGTGTCTCAGGGTTTGGCTTCATTTAAATGCCTAAGTGTATGACGTAGTCTAAAACTGTAAAACCTAACACGCACATTTACACACACTTCTAATACAAGAGAGTGTTTATTCTATTTCTGCAGTGCACACATACCCATACTTACTGAAGGTCATTCTCTCTGAGCTGTAAAGACAGTAACTGGATGTGTTTGACTGACTGTTCTAAAATGACTCATCTGGCTCTAAAATATAGTGAATGTGTACTTGTGTGTTGATATTGTGTTTGTGTGTTTTGTTGTCTGTTCGATGTGGAATCTAGAACTGATTTCCTTAGAGAGTTTGAGTCTGTCAGACTGTAGTACAACATCCTACATACACACACAGAGAACGAGAAACATACACACCAACACACACACATACACTTTTCAGTCCAGCATATTGCTTTCATCCCTTAATCCCAAACTGCTTAAGGAAGCCAAGGAGAGAAATCCCTTTACAATGTCTGAGCTCAGCATTGCTTGGCAACGGCTCACAGTCTAACTCAGAAATACCAACACACTCACACATCTCACACATCGGATTGTGGTTTGTGGCAGACAAAATGGCCTTTTCCGGACTTCCAGAAGATTTTCCAGCTTCAATATGTAGCCTTTGAGTGTGTATTAGAGAGATGGAGACACAGAGAGAGATAGCAGCAGTATTTGTCCTCTGTGTGAGCCCTTCCTACTCAAGACCTGCTATAGAATAACCAACATAATACCTGGAACTTCATTTCCCATCAGGCCTCAGTACTGCTCCAGTTCACTCAGGGGTAACCATGGTCCATGGAACCACAACAAGCACTAAAGCCGTCTGGATCTTTTATTACCTAGTCTGGAGGGCACCATGACATCATTCAACACACTCAGAATTACAGCTCAAATACAAAGCCATGATGTTGGTTGATTATTCTGTGTGAAGGATGATAGGTAAAGAGAGGAGGGGGGGGGGGGGGGGGAATGAACAACACTCATCTCTGATCAAGGATGCGTGTTTTCAATCCCCTTTTGTTTATTCTCAAGCGTTTATGAATCCATGCTTCTCCCAATTGCTTTTTCCTGACGTGCACGAGAAGCTGATAGGGACAGAGGGGGGAGAGAGGGAGCAGCTAAAAGGATGAGGTGGAGGGGGGGGTGTTGAGGCTTTTGCTCTGATTGAAATAGACAGTGAGAGACAGTGAGATGGAACATCTGTTTGTAGGTTTCCACTGGCCTCCAGTGAAAAACAATGGTAAAATGAATGCACTGACCCTTTTTTCCCTTTCCTCTCCCTTCTTCTTTTCCTCCCTCTCTCCCTCCTCTTTTCTTCTCTGCTCTACCAGTCAGGGTAATCTGAAAACCATACTCTGTGTGTGTTTGTGGGGTGTTTGTGTTCATGTGAAATTCAAACTCAGTGACTCAGGACAGAACAGAATAGTCATTATAGAGACGGGAGCACAGACACTTGTCTTTGTCACATTTGGTGTGTGTGTGTGTGTGTGTGTGTGTGTGTGTGTGTGTGTGTGTGTGTGTGTGTGTGTGTGTGTGTGTGTGTGTGTGTGTGTGTGTGTGTGTGTGTGTGTGTGTGTGTGTGTGTGTGTGTGTGGCCTAGCCCACGTAGGCTGAGAGGAGCAGCTGTTTTGATTAGTTTTAGTACTGAGGGCTTCTCCAAACTCATAACACCACGCAAGACTGCAGTCTCACTGCTACAGGGCCCACCCAGTCTAGAGACCCACCACACTGCGTGTTTCTCTCTCCGTATGTGTGTGTGTGTCCATGGGTCTATCTATGTGTGTGTGTGTGTGTGTGTGTGTGTGTGTGTGTGTGTGTGTGTGTGTGTGTGTGTGTGTGTGTGTGTGTGTGTGTGTGTGTGTGTGTGTGTGTGTGTGTGTGTGTGTGTGTGTGTGTGTGTGTGTGTGTGTGTGTCTTTATCAATGTGGGTGTGTCTGCGTGTCTGAGTATTAAAAGCTGCAGGGTATTGGAGTTGGATCAGAGCCAGAGACTCAGGGATCTGCCAACAGAGTGCCAAGAGACATGCAGTAATACACATACACACACACACCCCTTCTATCTCAGCCCTATCCCCTAAGTAACAAGAATCAACATTAGAGAACAGAGAGGTGGGTTTTAACAGACTAGTGTATGTGTCACTGCTCCTGTATTATGCCATGTAATGCCATTATTTCCCCCTGTATGTATAGTAAGTATTCATCTGTTCATCTCACAACTGGGACACTTTGTCAGGTGCTGACTGACACTGTGCTGTTTAGAGGAAAGGATCCTGGTGATTGGACATAAATACCCCAAGTAAAGTGGTGATAGAATACACAGTATCTCCCTGGTGTGGTACAGGTAAAATGGTGGGGCCTGTGGTGCAGGTGAATGGTGGGGCCTGTGGTGCAGGTGAATGGTGTTTGGCCTGTGGTGCAGGTGAAATGGTGGGGCCCGTGGTACAGGGGGAATGGTGGGGCCCGTTGTGCAGGTGAAATGGTGAAATGGTGTTTGGCCAATGGTGCACGTGAAATGGTGGGGCCTGTGGTGCAGGTGAAATGGTGGGGCATGTGGTGCTGGTAAAATGGTGGGCCTGTGGTGCAGGTGAAATGGTGGGGCCCGTGGTGCAGGTGAAATGGTGTTTGGCCCGTGGTGCAGGTGAAATGGTGTTTGGCCAATGGTGCACGTGAAATGGTGGGGCCTGTGGTGCAGGTGAAATGGTGGGGCCTGTGGTACAGGTAAAATGGTGGGGCCTGTGGTACAGGTGATATGGTGGGGCCTGTGGTACAGGTAAAATGGTGGGGCCTGTGGTACAGGTGATATGGTGGGGCCTGTGATGCAGGTGAAATGGTGGGGCCCGTGGTGCAGGTGAAATGGTGAAATGGTGTTTGGCCAATGGTGCACGTGAAATGGTGGGGCCTGTGGTGCAGGTGAAATGGTGGGGCATGTGGTGCTGGTAAAATGGTGGGCCTGTGGTGCAGGTGAAATGGTGGGGCCCGTGGTGCAGGTGAAATTGTGTTTGGCCCGTGGTGCAGGTGAAATGGTGTTTGGCCAATGGTGCACGTGAAATGGTGGGGCCTGTGGTGCAGGTGAAATGGTGGGGCCTGTGGTACAGGTAAAATGGTGGGGCCTGTGGTACAGGTGATATGGTGGGGCCTGTGGTACAGGTAAAATGGTGGGGCCTGTGGTACAGGTGATATGGTGGGGCCTGTGATGCAGGTGAAATGGTGGGGCCCGTGGTGCAGGTGAAATGGTGGGGCCTGTGATGCAGGTGAAATGGTGGGGCCCGTGGTGCAGGTGAAATGGTGGGGCCTGTGATGCAGGTGAAATGGTGGGGCACGTGGTGCAGGTGAAATGGTGGGGCACGTGGTGCAGGTGAAATGGTGGGGCACGTGGTGCAGGTGAAATGGTGTGAGATAAACATGTGATGTGAATGTGAAAGGTTCTACAAGCGCTGTCTGTGAACTACTGATGCTCTGCAAATTCTTTAGAAAATGTGAACTCATCAATCTTATCTTCTGTTTTTTCCCCCAGGAGTTTGCCACTCTGACCAAGGAGCTGAACGTGTGTCGGGAACAGCTGCTGGAGAAAGAAGAGGAGATATCTGAACTGAAAGCTGAGAGGAACAACACCAGGGTAAGAGTGAGTGCGTGCGTTACTGAGTGTATAATATGTGTATAACATGTGTGATGTCTCTGCTCTAGCTTCTCTTGGAACACCTGGAGTGTCTGGTGTCTCGTCACGAGCGCAGTCTGAGGATGACGGTGGTGAAGAGACAAGCTCCTCCTCCCTCTGGGGTCTCCAGCGAGGTGGAGGTCCTCAAGGCCCTCAAGTCCTTGTTTGAACACCACAAAGCCCTGGACGAGAAGGTGTGTGTACCTTTATCTCACTGAAAACCGGGCTTTTATTCCAACCCAAACTAACACTGTGGTTGTGTCTTACAGGTGCGTGAGAGGCTTCGGGTGGCACTTGAGAGAGTGACTACACTAGAGGGACAGTTATCAGCCACAACTCAGGAGGTGTGTGTGTTTGTGTGTGTGTGTGTCCTCACCTGCCATCTGCTGATGCCCCAGTCTGCTAGCTTTTCTGAACGACCAACACGCAACCAAGGGACTGTCTTTTCTGTTCTCTCTCTCTCTCTCTGTCTCTCTCTGTCTCTCTCTCTCTCTCTGTCTCTCTCTCTCTCTCTCTCTCTCTCTCTCTCTCTCTCTCTCTCTCTCTCTCTCTCTCTCTCTCTCTCTTCTGTTCTCTCTCTCTCTCTCGCTCTCTCTCTCTCTCTCTGTTCTCTCTCTCTCAATTCAATTCAATTCAATTCAATTCAATTTGCTTTATTGGCATGACGTAACAATGTACATATTGCCAAAGCTTGTTTACAATGTAAAAATGAGAATCAAAATTGTCAACGGGACAACAGTAACAACAATAACCAAGGGTCAAAATAACCATACATTCAACAATAACAATAAATATACAGTAAAGGACATGTGCAGGTTGATTGGTCTGTCAGACACTGTCCCTCAACTTATGGCAGGCAGCAATGTAGTGCGCTGCCAACCCACAGCTCTCTGCGTCCTCCCCCAACAGGACGGGTAGCCTATCCTCATCAGAGAGGTCTTTG